>NW_021137420.1:0-676 GCF_004193835.3 Ostrinia furnacalis | reverse complement strand
GAGACTATGTTTTATCATGTCAGCAGCTGATGTAGATGGTAGGAGAAAAATATACATGAGCTAGTCTGCGAGAAGCCTCGTAAAGGTCACATTTTAGATACCTACTGTTGGGTTTAAGGCCTTTATCAGGAAGTGAAATTGGTTAAGCTTTTATGCTTAGTATAAGAAAATTAAAGTGATCTTTAATATAGTTTTAGATTAGTAATACCAGCCCCCTAGATAAGTAGCCGTGTGGTGACGGCAGAGTAGAATACATTTGTCACCAACCCCTACTCTTCCCACGGGTGTCGTAAGAGGCGACTTAGGGACCACACATCAACCAGAGAACGGGCAGCAGCGCTCTCTGAAAAACATCAATCTTATAAACTGCGATCTCCAATCCGCCTGCCAAGCGTGGGGATTATGGCAAAACCCTCCACTTTACTGGAGGAGGCTCATAGTCCAGCAGTGGACTGTAAAGGGCTGTTGATGATGATGAGATAAGTAGCACTTTTTGATCGAATCGAAAATTGGATACGTTATAACTTCATATAGAAAAAAGAAGGCTAATCGACCATCCTTCGACTGGTTTGCGATTATAAAGTGAATTTTGTCTAGACCCACAGGGCATAAAGGGAGTAGAAGAGTAGATAAACGATTTAGTCTAGCAAACAAATCTTGCTGTCGAGCTTCAAGA
>NW_021137419.1:0-565 GCF_004193835.3 Ostrinia furnacalis | reverse complement strand
GCTGCCCAAAAATCTCTGAAACTGTGTCTCCTACTTATTGACTTTCGAAATTAAAACAACTCCGTATGTATTATGCGAAAGTATAATCCTAAAATATTATTCCCTTTTTGATGGTGATATTATTTTACTAGAATTCCAGCTATAAAAAGTCCGTTCCAAAAAGGAGATGATCTTCG
This sequence comes from Ostrinia furnacalis, assembly GCF_004193835.3. Taxonomy (NCBI): domain Eukaryota; kingdom Metazoa; phylum Arthropoda; class Insecta; order Lepidoptera; family Crambidae; genus Ostrinia; species Ostrinia furnacalis. The sequence continues at coordinate 389 of NW_021137419.1, read as the reverse complement.
TTTAGCCTATTTTTCTCGTCATTTTGCTACCCACGTGTATTTGAATGGCCTTGTCGCTACGGAACGAACTTTTACAGAAAACCCAAGAAATTCTAGCTAAGCCTAGGCGCAGACCACCGACTTTTAGTTGGCCGATAGTTGAGTCGGGCTGTTAATCAGTATAGAGATGTATGAAAGTGCGCACATTACACCCTAAAATATTATTCCCTTTTTGATGGTGATATTATTTTACTAGAATTCCAGCTATAAAAAGTCCGTTCCAAAAAGGAGATGATCTTCGTTTAGCCTATTTTTCTCGTCATTTTGCTACCCACGTGTATTTAGATGGCCTTGTCGCTACGGAACGAACTTTTACAGACAACCCAAGAAATTCTAGTTAAGCCTAGACG
>NW_021137418.1:0-614 GCF_004193835.3 Ostrinia furnacalis | reverse complement strand
GCCCGCCGCCCGCGCCCAGTGCGCGCTCTGGGCGCGCTCGATGTACTTCCTCATCAGCGAGTTTTCGTCCTCGCAGTCCACGTCGAAAACGGATACGTTGAATTCGAAGCTCAGTTTCGTCTGCGAAGCGACCGTTTTGATTATTTTCGGTATGACCTCCGCGATTTCTTTTTTGTCCGGGTCGCTTTTGCACAGAAACACGTCCAGCAGATACGACGTGTCGTACTTTAACTTCGAATCGAACCAAAATTCGAACCGTGCGACGTTCGACGCCACCGCGCAGGCGGCTTCCGTGACGTTCGAACCGGCGGCTTCGAGCTCGAGCACTCTACGCAGATCCGTCGGAGAGGGCTCGAATCTGTGAAAGGCTTGCAAAACGTCAGGCGCCACCTGACTCAGCGCCCAAGTGTCGGCGAGGCGCACCGATTCATCGATTTCGTCTTCGTCCGGCGGTGGATCGATAACGTATACCCGGTCGAGGTCAGACCACATATCGTAATCCAAAAATAAGAAAGAGTCGTTTCCCTCGTGTAACAGCGCGAGCAGCTCTCGGCGCGGCGCGGCGTCGGCGCCCAGCGCGGCGGGCCGCAGGCGGAGGCCGGCGCGCGCCGCCC
>NW_021137417.1:0-2233 GCF_004193835.3 Ostrinia furnacalis | reverse complement strand
CAATAATAATAATAATAATAATAATAATAATAATAATAAGTAACCAGTCCATCCATCCTTCATCCATAACCCTAGTCCATTCTCCAATAACTGCAATAGCTCCTGTGCACAGGCTGGGGCTGGTCTCTGGCTACATCCCATGATATAGTCAGAGACTAGATCCAGCATGTGCACCAATTTCACTTTTGTCGATTATTTTGCGCTTAAAACGGCCTCTACGTGTTGGATCTGTATCCCCACGCAAGCCTTATAAAGGACCGGGCCACTTTTGACCCGTGAGCTCCAAAGCGTACAAACATAATAATAATAATAATAATAATGACTGTGATCATTTGAATGGTGCTCTACAAACACAATACAACGAGATTTTAAAAAGTATAACGTTTACTTAAGATCATCTTAATATTCGATTGAATTATATGACTGTTCGTTCGTTCGTTTCAGCCAAATGACGTCCACTGCTGGACAAAGGCCTCCCCCAAGGCTTTCCACAATGACTGTACCTACTTAAATACTTAGTTCAATTTATTTTGCGAAATATTGAAATCTAGTACTTTTCCAAAAAAATAATATTATGTGCATGTAACTATTATGCATACTGAAATCAACTTTATCGGTTTTAGTTTACAGTGTAGTACATTACCGTGGTAGTATACGCAAGTAGAGTACCCGTGCCTGCGATTCAGTGAGAGGCACTTATTTAGCAGATTGCTTTCCTTTAAGTTGTTCTTTAATCTAGCGATGGTCGCGGGCTCGGTGCGGCGCGGCTTTGCATCGCACCCTCGTGTCGTCTCAGGGTTGCCACCGCATAGTTGTTTTGTTAAGATTTTTTCCAGTTTCATGGTATTTTTAACTCTATGTTACTTTTATGTAAGTCTGCCAACTAAATACGCATAGTATTAATCGTAAACCGATATTGAAACAAAAATTTTTTTTCCGAACTGCAACTATAACGTGCTAAAGTTTAACATAAAACAGCTCTCGTAAATAATTAGTTAAGAGTATTGCATTTAAAATGCTAAACTTGTCTCAAACTAATTTTAAATTCCCACCAAGGTCAGTCAAATTTTCAAGATTTATTAAAATTGTCTCTTCTAAAATTACACAAATTGTATGTTCAGGTTCACATTATATCATCAAGCAATCATCGCCCAAAAATCCAAAAATAAAGAAAGTTACCTAGTTACTAAATATTCGTTCATTTTTCTTTTGCCAATCCTAACACGTGCCCTTGGGGAGAGCCACCCCACGAGCATTTATCCCACGAGTCAGGTGTCTGACGCACATCGGACGAATTGAAACTTCAATAAAAACAACCCTGGCTCAAAGGCATAGTACTTTACAGGTTGTAGTAGACTTAGATAGTTTCAACTTACGCTTCACTTCTATACTATATATACTATATAATATTATAAAGCTGAAGAGTTTGTTTGTTTGTTTGTTTGTATGTTTGTTTGTTTGTTTGTTTGTTTGGTTGAACGCGCTAATCTCAGGAACTACTGGACCGATTTGAAAAATTCTTTTTGTGTTGGATAGCCCGTTAGTTCCTGAAGGCTTTAGGCTATTTATCATCACGCTAAAACCAATAGGAGCGGAGCACCAATCAAGAATATTTCAAATCAGTGATTTTTTTCCTTTTGAGAGCTGACGCTGCGTAAAGGGTTAAAGTTTCGCAAAAATCATGTATGACAGGATTGTTCCCCTTTAAAAGTTCTTTAAAAAAGTCCGCGGTAGCATATGTCTATCTTTTAAGGTTGGCTCATAGTAACCATTTTTATGCAAAAAAAATCTGTTTTAAAATAATGCATTATTTGCGAAGGTGTTTTTATAAACATAATATTAATCCTTATCCAAATAAATAAATTATTCACCACAAGTATTTAATTCTAAACATTCTTGCCCTTTACACCATTCGATTTCAATAAATATCTTAGGAGATATCGCAGTTTTAAAATCACATCGCAGCAAAATAATGATCAAGTACTACGCGCGCTACTGATGGCACAGCCTAAACCGCTGATCGTAAAGACCTGAAACTTGGACGGTGTGTTCTTTGTATGACGTAAGCATCTGATAAGAAAGGATTTTCCAAAATTCTACCCCAAAGGAGGTAAAAAGGAGGGGCAAAGTTTGTATGAAATAACGAGATTCCTTCGTCCAATCTACTTAAAATTTTGCATAAGCATTCTATAACAGAAATAATGGAAGACGTGTTTCGTATTTTAGTGAAATG
>NW_021137416.1:0-618 GCF_004193835.3 Ostrinia furnacalis | reverse complement strand
TGCCCGTGGGAATTTCGGGTATTCCTTTCTTAATGCACCTCTACGGTATCTAAGCTACGTCCCTTCCAAATTTCAAGTGCTAAATTTGTAAACTATGAAGGGATATGTTTAATCATTAGTATAACATTAATAGCAGGGTTACTATCTGAAATCGGCTATTATTGGCTATTAATGGCTAATAACTGCTTTTAATCCGTTATTAGCCAATTGCTATTAATCGGATAATTAGCACTTACCCATCTCTAGCTGTGACGGACGTTCTCTCGGTTCAGGGACTGTGATATTTGTGACCTATATCATTATTTCTGCCATAGGCATATTTCTTTATTACGTTCATTTGATTTGTGGAATTATTGGTTTCGGTTATGTAATAAATCGATATCTGCTGGTGCCATACATTACTTTTAAAAAAGCACTCTCACCTCTGATCCTTAAGAATACATATTTCAAAAATATACATTGATGGTAATGTCAGCAAATTAAGTTTTTTAAATATTGGTCGACATGAATCCATTGGCCCAGCACCACAAATAGCTCTAAGACACTTTTTTTGAATTAAAAAGGCACGCTGGATATCGACCGAGTTTCCCCACAGAACAAGACCATAATATCTTAAAT
>NW_021137415.1:0-2542 GCF_004193835.3 Ostrinia furnacalis | reverse complement strand
TTTGTATTTCACATCCCTAGAATACCCACCAGCCTTCCCTACTTCAGTGCGACACAGGGTGCATAAGCCTTGTATTTTGAATATAACTATAATTTTTATACTAAACAAGTTATTCACGAACGCCTTCAGGTGTATGTCAATAAATGCATTATTATTAATATCCAAAGAAAAAAAACACAATATCTATTAACATGAAGCCAAAAATAAAATTAATATATCTTAAATATTACAAGGTCTTTAAGCCTTGTGCCGCCGCAATGTAAGTTTTAATACCAGGTTTACCGACCTTGTACCGAAGGAATGGAAAGTATTAGAAAGTTACTGCCGCAGCAAAGGTGTTAATACAAATTTTTTTTTTTTTTTGATGATTCTGCTTCATGGCAATCTGTTTTTTCAACAATAAGCCACTTCTTTGGTTGATTCCTCAGACTATGTTTTCTTCGAGAGCCATACTTGTGTGAAAATTCATTTCACACGACTCTCTTAATGTCAGGTGGTAAATCTTTTATGTAGGCTCGGTATGTCATTTCTCTTTAGCCGGGTGTGCTGAAGAGCGCCTTCCCCACTCAGAGCGTGCGCTAAGTTGTTAACATGGGCGGTCAGCTTCTCCTGGTATTTCAGGCTGTTCTGGGCTATTTCCTGCCGAACTGTTTTTAGGCCGAGGTCGAGGTATATGTATCTATTACTTATACAATGTGGAATTCCAAACATTATTCGCAGAGCTTTGGTCTGGAATCTCTCCAGGATATCTATATTACTGTTGCTGGCCGTTCCCCACAGTTGTATACCGTAAGTCCAGATCGGTTTTATGGTAGTTTTGTACACTAGCATCTTGCTGCTAGGACTTAATTGTGATTGGCGTCCCATTAACCAGTTCAGTGACCGCAGCCTTCCATCCAGTTGTTTGCGCTTCGTCCAAATATGTTTCTGCCACGTAAGTTTCCTGTCTAGGTGCATGCCCAAGTATTTTGCGTTATTGTCTTGAGGGATAACTTTGCAGTTTAGCGTTACTGGTGGACATGTCTCTTTCCTGAGTGTGAATGTTACATGTACCGATTTGCTCTCATTGGCTCTTATTCTCCAACGCTGCAGCCACTTCTCAACTTCTGTCAAGTGTTTTTGCAACTGTGATGATGCTGTTTCTGGGTTGCTATGAGCTGACAGTAGCGCCGTATCATCAGCATATGTCGCAGTCGTGGTGTAATCAGTTGTTGGGATATCTGCTGTGAAGATGAGGTACAGTACAGGGCCCAAGATACTGCCCTGAGGGACACCTGATTTTATTTCGTGTGCTTCTGAGAGATCATCGCTGTACTTCACTTGGAAGCATCTTTTATCTATAGTGTCCATGCGGGCGTACAGCTCGCCGATGGACGCCGAAGTGAGCCAATTGTTTGGCTCGACGTCAGCCGGCGAGTATGCGGGCGCGGTGGCGGTGGCGGTGGCGGTGGCGTCGGCGAGGGCGGCCGACACGGCCGAGGCAGCGACAGACGCGGAGACGGGGGCGGGGGCGGCGGGAGCCGCGGTGGTCGGGCGGGGCGGGGTGGTCCTCCGGGGGGGAGGGGTGGGGCGGGGGGTGGCGGTGGTGAGTATCCCCCCCACCGGCGGCACCGAGCGCTGCGCGGTGGCGCGGCGCTCCACACATTGCCGCTGCGGCGGCACCTCCTCCGGAGACGGCAACGGGCGCTTCTCGCTGGTCAGCGAGGGTCCAACGGGGGCTGCGGTGGTGGGGGTAGAGGGCGGGCTGCGCCCCAGGCTGTGCCGGGGGGCGAAGGGGGAGACGTCCTCGTCACGCCGAGACATAGTGCACAAACCAACAGATGGCGAATGTTCTCAAGTCAGTCGCCGGGAGACGATTCGTCCGCGCACGGCAGACGAATGTTCTAATGTTGGTCGCCGGGAGACGATTCGTCCGCGCACGGACGATTTTGACCGCGCGTTAAAAATATTCCCTTGGGCCAACTGGCGAAGACGCGCAGTCCCAGGGCCGTGGGCGCGCAATGCCGGACTTGTGAAAAATATTCTAAAATGAAACACGCCTATATATTAGCACTGGCAACACCGGGCGCAAACGTCAGTGTCGAATTAGTGTCAATGTCACTGTCAAACGTCAAACCGCACGTGGTCCGCACGCGGTCTGCATGCGGTTTGTCCTAACCTAAAAACACATTGAGAAATCGCCTGAAAAAGGTTCAGATTTCAGCACACAGTAAAAAGTACAAATACTAAAACTAATAATAAAGAAACACCGCGTCCTTTCGCACTATTGTACTCCCTGATATGGTTCCTTGACAAAATCCAAGTGGCACGGTTTAATGGGCACTCAAACACCAGTATTTCGGTTTAAACACACTACAAACGTACACATAAACACTTATATAGCACAGGAGCGCGGAAACTCTGCGAAAAACACGAAAAATCCGGTGAAATTCGCGGAAAGCACGACCACGCGGTCCAGTACCCACGCGGCGGCCGCGGAGCGATCGACACGCACGTCCGCACTCGACGACGGCCGGCGCGCAAGTAGTAGATAGGGACAAAT
>NW_021137414.1:0-917 GCF_004193835.3 Ostrinia furnacalis | reverse complement strand
TTTTGTGTGTGAGGCCTCCACAGTACTTTGCTTGAAGTTAGTGACTCAAGTGAACCACCGAAGACACCGGGCGAAGCCCTAACTACCGGCCGGCGGCGTCCTACAGAGTACCTACCAGCAGCGCGGCGGCAGACAAGGTACCTGTTCGATTGTTTCTGTGTTTTGTTGATTGTGTTGTGCCTGGACGACACTGGGGAACTCATATTCGGATAAGCTATCGAAGTAGTTAACATAATTTGGTATAAATAAGTATAATAATAATAAATACAGATTAAAAATAAATTTGATAATTAATAATCATAGAATAATTAATGCAATAAATCTAAAAATCTTCCTCTCTCCTAAAATGCAGTGCCCGACAGGGTCCATAATTGTATCTTACCTTACCAATAACACCTTTTGTAAACATTATGGAAGCAATAAACTATTGAGTATTGAGTATTAAAATATAAAAACATACATATGGGAAAACTTGCACTTTCAACAAACCGTTGTTAAAGGTAAAAGTGTGAGTTAATATCTTATTAACTGTTATCTATGCAAATGAGTAACCGATACCGCTTGCCAAGCGGCTTGTCCATCCATTGTTCACCCTTAAACCGGTTTTAATTGTTTTGACAATGTTGCGAATCGGTCCTTATCAGTTATAACTTTAATATCGAAGATTTTATTCTATTTTAAGGTAATTAAGAAACTTTGGTCAAATCATACCGCTCAAAACTTATACCGCGGGATTAGTTGTCCGTCCACATGAATACTTTTATTAAGATTTATAGTGGATTTATAGTAGATTTATATTAGATTCAAATTATGTAAGTTAATGGTTCCTCTTTAATCTGTGATTTTTATTATAAGATTTTAAAAAAATGTATCTACTTTTTGTTTTGTTATGAAAAGTTATAGTTCTAATTGCATTT